>NC_063202.1:29541305-29553805 GCF_017589495.1 Alosa alosa
TGAACATTTCCACAGAGGTAGTATTGATATTCACACTGAGTTTACACCAGAGTCTTCTTGTCCAGATACTCTGACTTTATGTACCAGACCACAGCTTTGTATGTGTATGTATGTATGTGTGTGTATGTATGAGTGAGTGAGGCAGCTTATCAATAAAAAACATGTACAGTACAGTGGTGGATAAGTGTACTCACTCTGCTGTATGCAGTGGATGTGGATGTGCTCCTAACGCACTGGAGAGGTCATCCACACACTCGTGTTTTGCCTGGAAAACAGAATTCATCATCACCATCAGTAGGGATCATCATCACCATCCTCATCATCATCATCACCATCACCCTCAACATCAGTAGGGATAATCATAATAATAATAATAATGGTGGTATAATGATGGTAGATTTACCTTGAGCCTGTGCATCTCCATCCTCCTCTCATCCACTTCTGTTTTCAGCCTTCTGATCTCCTGATGAAGGCTCTCAACAGTCTCCTGCAGGTGACTACACACACACACACACACACACACACACACACACACACACACACAAGCACATAAGCAGACACACACACACATCACTGAAACCATACCTTAATAAAACTTCTGAAGATAGGACACTATATCTACATAGTGTCCTATATAACCTCCAAATGTAAATATTACATTGACTGTGGGACTTACTCTTTCTCTGCTGTCAGATGGATGATTGTTTTACTCTGGTCTTTGATCTTTTGGGACATTTTCTCATTGGCTTGCCTGCAAGAGTGTTTCACATACATTAGAGCAGAGATAAAGGCAACATTTGGCTATTTTACCATAACTTGGCAGAACATGGCTGTTTTACAATAACTTTGGCAGAACCTTTTACCAAAAATAATTTGCCCATAAACTGTAGACTTAGGCAGCATAACCACGATCAGTCTTTGCTCGTGCATGTTAGTGCTGAGGACAGCACTGTGTGCCATAGTGTGCTGCTAGTTTAAATGTGAGCCCGTAGGGACCTACTTCTGCTCGTCCACCCACTGGTTGATGTTGGTGACGACCAGCTGGCTGTGGTGGTGCAGGCGGGTGCTGTCGGAGCGGGCATCCCCCAGAGACTGGCGCAGTGCCTCCACCTGAGGGGGCAGAAAGAGAAAGAGAGAGAAAAAAAAGAGACAGAGCGAGAGAGAGAGCGAGAGAGAGAGAGAGAGGTGAGACTCTACACACAGATCACACAGAGCTGCTGTTGCTACTGTTTAGTCTCTCACCTCACATACAGCAGTCAAGTACTTCTGCTCAGTGGACTCCATCTGAGAGCGCAATGCCTCCACCTGTCTCACACACACACACACACACACACACACACACACCAAATACTTCAAGAAACTTTCATTGTAATACACACAGTAAAGCAGGTGCTGCTTGCACCATACAATGAAATTCTTACTTTAGTAGTCCTCCATTGAAAAATGAAAGATTACACACAAAAAAATAAATTCTATAGACTAAAATTCTATAAATTCTATATTCTATAGACTATTTATCTTTCCCTTTAGACTGATGAATACCTCAGCATCAACCTTTACACAACAATGTCCTAAACCTCTTTTGTTATGAAGATCTCCACAAAACAATCTCTCCATCTTGTTATACATCTGGGCTGGGTTAGGTGTGACTAAACAGCCTGCCGTCACTGGCGCATCTGACCTACCTGTGCCAGGGTGGTGTGGTACTTCTCCCTGACGGAGGCCACCTCCACCTTCAGTGCCACCACCTCCTCCTCCCGCTCCTGCAGCGCTGCCAGCTGCTGCTGCCCCCACTGCTGCGCCCGCAAGAGCTGGGCATTCAGCTCCGCCACACGCCCCTCATACATACGCACCTGGAGACAGTAAAACACACACACACACACAGAGGTATTACATGTGTGTTTACTTCTGTACTCATCTCAATATATGTGTGACTTAAACAGAGCGTAAACACAGACATGCATTCGCAAGACGGCTTGACCTGACTGAAGTACATAACAACATGTCTGTCTTGTACAGTACAGAGCCTCAAATCAGCACAAGTCATTGAAATTCCATGACTTGTACATGTTTGTGATCTCGTCTCCCCCCCGTCTACATGGCCCCTGTTCATGTGGGATCTCTGAACGTGGAGGACTCAGGGCTGCCTGTGCGGCGCCAGATCAGATAGTCTGTGCAGGCATCAGGCTTGATTGTGCAGTGGCTAGGTGCTCTCCTCTCGCTAATTCAGTCTTGAGCAGGAGCTTCTGTCAGCTCGGCTCGGCAGGATGCCGCAGGGGAATGACATCAACACAATGACCTTTACAGATGCGCCCGCTACGACGCAATGCAGAGGAGAGGCAATAAATGTAATGAAAGAAGCAAGGGCAATTAAATTGGTGTGTGTGTGTGTGTGTGAGTGTGTGAGTGTGTGTGTGTGTGTGTGTGTGTGTGTATGTGTGTGATTGTGTGTGTGTAGTTGTGTGCATGTGTATGTGTGTGTGTGTGTGTGTGTGTGTGTGTGTTGTGTGTGTGTGTGTGTGTGTATGTGATTGTGTGTGTGTGTGTGTGTGTGTGTGTGATTGTGTGTGTGATTGTGTGTGTGTGTGTATGTGTGTGCGATTGTGTCTGTGTGTGATTGTGTGTGTATGTGTGTGTGTGTGTGTGTGTGTGTGTGTGTGTGTGTGTGTGTGTGTGTGTGTGTAGTTGTGTGTGTGTGTGTGTGTGTATATGTGTGTGATTGTGTGTGTGTGTGTGTGTGTATGTGATTGTGTGTGTCTGTGTGTGTGTGATTGTGTGTGTGATTGTGTGTGTGTGTGTACAGTATGTGTGTGCGATTGTGTCTGTGTGTGATTGTGTGTGTGTGTGTGTGTGTGTGTGTGTGTGTGTGTGTGTGTGTGTGTGTATGTGATTGTGTGTGTCTGTGTGTGTGTGATTTGTGTGTGTGTGTGTGTGTGTGTGTGTGTGTGTGTGTGTGTGTGTATGTGATTGTGTGTGTGTGTGTGTGTGTGTGTGTGTGTGTGTGTGTGTGTGTGTGTGTGTAGGGAGAGCAGGAGATGAGTTTGAGACCGCAGTATCCCTCCATATCTCCACTAATCCCTCTGTGATTGCGCAGGAGCAGGAGTGTGCTCAACGTCTGATCATCCTCTCCCACCTCTCACCGCTAATCCAGACAAAAGGCCAGAGAGCGCTCTCACAACTACACACACACAACTACACACACACACTCACACACACGCACACACACACACGCACACACACACGCACACACACACACGCACACACACACACACACACACACAACTCCACACACACACAACTACACCTGCACCTGCACATACACACACATACCTGCACATACATGTGCGCACACACATACATGCAAACATATATCCTCACATGCACGCAATCATACACACACACACATCTGCACATATATCCTTACACTCTTATTATCAAAGGATCTAACCTGAAAAGACTGCATATACACATACACACGTTCATTCAACATACACTCTCAATACACATCCCCTAACACCTATTAGGTATAGACCAACATAAAAGACAAATTTCACCATATGCATACACATTTAATTCCAGGGATCAGATCATACAAGCGCCAATGCACTTACATACACAAACACACCACTGAAAATAAGTCCCTCTCTCCTTTCTCCATATACACATTTCTAAGCATCAGACCACGCATGCCTCCCTGCACACACACACGTACAGTACACACACACACACGTACACACAAACACCCAGCTGAAAACAAGTTCCTCTCCCTCTCTCCTCTCCTCCCCCCGTGGCGTGCGTCTACCCCCTCCTCCTCTTCCTCCTCCTCCCCCTCCAGCGCCCTCTGTTCCACACCAGTGCCAGCAGTCATTACTGGCCTTCCCTCTGATACGGATGCAGCACCAACAGCAATTATTTTTAAAAGCAAGAACTGAAAACAGACAACAGACGCACAAACACACACACTGCACATAATCATTATCTTTTCACTGGGGCGAGAGAGACAGAGAGAGGAGGATCTGTGGAGGAGAGGATGGAGGGATGGAAGGAGAAAGAGAGAGAGAGAGAGAGAGAGAGATATGGTGTGTGTGGGAAGGGATGGGCAGCTGTGTTATTTGCACTTCTTTACTTTTTTTTTCTCTCTCTCTAACCCGAGGAGTTTGCTGACCGCAACAAATGACAACGATGCTTTTCCTAAACCAATTAGGAAGCTGGGAGAGTGGTGCTGTTATCATGCAACATTGACAGCACTTAAAAAGGATGGCGTAAGGAGATAGCCCTGAGCCACGCTAAGCCTGCATCAGCCCACTGCACTGGGCTCACTTCACACACACGCACAAGCACTAACACACACAGACACACACACACACAAAATCTGTGACACAAAAAGTAAATGCACAAAATATCCCCAGACACACACACCTCAAATACCTACAAATCTAAATGCACACACACACAAAGATAATGGATAACTACCACAAACAACCCTCTTTGGGGCTCTGTTTGGATATAAAAATGCTTAGAGAAGAGGACTGCTGGTGCGATGAGTGCTGTGTGTGTGTGTGTGTGTGTGTGTGTGTGTGTGTGTGTGAGTGGTCTGAAGGACAGGTACGTGAATGCAGAGTAATGAGTTCAACCTGCGGGGCCTGAAAATGCCACTGGCTCTGCTGTGACACAGCACATCTCAGCGCTGGCCACCAGGGACCCAGCGTGTCCTGGCTTTCATCCCAGGCTGCCTCTGCTCCGTGTGTCCCAGGTCTAAAGCACATCACAGGGGCACGGTACTGATGCATGTGGCTGGCGTGGGCTGTGGGCACAGGCTAGGACAGGCTAAGAGGGTGTGGGGGAGCAGCCATACAGTCGCCATCTGAGAAATGCTAAGCCCAGGTTTGATTTATCAACCCAACATTGTGAGTCCCTGTTGCGTTTTGATAAAAGCCCACTTCATTTTACTTTACATTAGCGATAGATAGTAGTGTGTGTGTGTGTGTGTGTGTGTGTGTGGTGATAGTAGTAGATAGGAGATAGTGTGTGTATGTGTAGCTACAGTAGTGTGTGTGTGTGTGTGTGTGTGTGTGTGTGTGTGTGTGTGTGTGTGTGTGGTGGTGCTTGCCTGCTCCTGGCTGAGCTGGCTCTCGCTGCGTCTCCGCTGTAGCTCGGTGGCCTGCTGTCTCTGCCGCTCCTCCCGCACCGAGCGCTGCTCCGCCTGCTGGGAGACACGCTGCTGCAGCCGACACAGCTCACCACGCACCGACGCCAGCTCACGACTGCGCTCGGCCAGCTGCACACACACACACACACACAGATTTCATTTCCAGCATACAAACATGGGATAGTTGGACATACGCAAACATGCATACAACCTCAATGTACCAAATGTATGTGATAGATTTACATTTAATTGACAAACACACTGAAAGCGATGGTTCAGAGTAATTTCACCCTAGTGTCCTTTGCACCATGACCCTGAGCCAAACACCCTCCCAGAACCTGTTTTCCCTTGGTCGAGCCCTGGTCGAGTAGCGCTGTCAGAAACTAATGAGTTTCTGCAGTCGTAATGGTACCAACTTTTATCTCGTAAATTACCCCACTAATAATGCCCTGGATGGTACGAAACTTCTACAGTAGTACAACTATGTTCTTTACTCATAAAAAGAGGCATTGAAAGTTTGTAAATACACCAGGAGTTTATTTAAACAACACTTGCCTGATGGATGCTACTATACCGCTGCATCGACGTTACTTCCGTGATTTGGGAAAAGCCTGTGAAAGTTCTGGCAGGAAGCGATTACATCAACGTTTTTTGGTATATCCAGTTTTTAATATTTTTTTCCCGAAGTGTTTACAACTTAGTGTTAACTAATAATTGTTGCAAACTGGTACTAGTACAAACAAAATATTAGTGCATTCCTGGATCTACATCGTTATGCATGCTTCCTGCCAGGACTTTTACGGGCTTTTCCCAAATCACGGAAATAACGTCGACGCAGCGGTATAGTAGCATCCATCAGGCAAGTGTTATTTAAATTAAACTCCTGGTGTATTTACAAACTTTTCAATGCCCACAAATCAAAATACGGTATACACATTCACACGTCATACGGTCATCACATTAATACTTGCAACTGTTTCACTGAGGTCCACTGGAGCATGTGTGTGTGTGTGTGTGTGTGTGTGTGTGTGTGTGTGTGTGTGTTTATGTTTTAACCACACAAACATGTGTTTCTCTGATTCCATATTTTTCTAGCCTGGCAGGCCATCCTATATCATTGAAATGTATAGTCTGGAATCGAACCATTTACCTCGCTTAATCCAAGGGGCGGGCAGAGAATTGTCTTTCAAACTGCCTAGACATGCAATAGGCCAGCGCTACGACCATATCCGTATCCGGTCGGCAAAACGGCAAATACATCCTTCTTCGAAAGGAATTACTTAAGTGCATTGTGTTGCTCAACTTTCAAAGAAAAGCACAAGTCCAACTCATCCAAAGTTGACGCCAACGCCGATTCAAACAACCGCTCTTCGTTAGCCATAGCCACCTTCCTTGTTGTTCACCGTCACAGGACTGTCGTTATCCTGTTAAGCCCGCCTTAAGACTCTCTAACAAAATAGAGCGCTGTGATTGGATCCACGGCGTCAGCCAATAGAAATCCCTATGGTTTGATACTAGACGTACAGGCTGAGCAAATTAATTTGCCGCCGCTAGGGTGCGTCTAGATTTCTAGGCTAATATTTTTCATGTTTTGATCGGATTTGTCTCCATCAAAATACTACTACACTACACCTTTGGCAACACTATATCCTTAGGAGTGGTCATGCCAATAAAGGGTGTTGAGTTCAACTGAACTGAAGTGAGTGCACTGACCAGTGACATGCTCTCTCTGTGGGAGCCCTGTGCAGAGGTCAGCTGTAGCTGCAGCTCCTGGAGTCTCCTCTGGGTGGCGGACGCCTCCTCCACCTCCTGACGCCCGCTGGCCCGCAATTGCTCCAGCTCCTGCCTCAGCTGGCTCACTGAGGCCTGCAACAAGGACACCTGGACACACCACAGCAGAGAGGGACAAAGAGGAGGATGAGGAGGAGGAGGAGGAGGATGGGAACAAGAGCACTGGATAGTTAGATGAAGGCTAAAGCTACTGGAGAAGAAATTGTTGACTACCCAATGGCCAAACATTTCTATAATGCACATAACAGCAACCCAGAAGGTCTAATGGTTGAAGGTCTAAAGACAATTAAAAAAAACATTAGGGGTGGTGACAGATTAAGACTACTACTACAAAGAGAAACTTTTTATATATACTGTACCATTTGCAGGCCATGACATATCCAGAACTAAATGAAGATATTGACTTCAGTCCTTTTCTGTAATTGTTCTTTTGTTTAATGGGGTTCTGATTCTTGTATTCATTGTTGTCCTAGCCTAAGGGATATAACCACCTAGTGGCCTTTTCTTGTATTGTTTACCTGGGAATTAATTACCTCTTGTGAAGTCCTTTCCTGTGTTATCCAGGTGTTTGTGATTAGCTAACCTTTTAAGAGAAAATTGTTTGTTTGAGCACCATACCCTGAAAAAGGCTATCTGTGCCGCTACGTGTGGGTTGCTGCCCAGTTTATGTTTTTAAATGTGACATAGCCATGTAAAATAAAGGCTTTTTATACATTTTTGGATACGAAGAGTGCCTTGGATTTCCTCCTTTTTCAAATGACGTTTGTATTCCCTACACCAAAGAGCACCTTCATTTTTTTCTGCAATTCCTGAGCACTTTGGACTTTTCCTCATCTCATGCTACTCGAGCAGAATTTGCTTCAACTATCGACCTGTAGCCAACCTCAACTTTTTACTTTAAATTTATTCAAATCAATAAAGCACAATGACGTTACAACGCTTGAAGGACATTGGAGTGACCAGTGAACCTTCTATTCTATTCTTCCAGTTTATTTCTATTCTATTTGGACTAGACACATCTTTCTACTTCGTTCTGTCTGCTAGCCCCACACTGAGTGCTCGGTGTCCATTTGACCTCTGACCTCTTCCGCTCTGTGCTTGGCGTCTGTCTCCTTGCTCTCCAGCTCCTTTTGGAGCTTGTGTAGCTGCGTCTGGCACACACCCTGCTCCTTCTTCAGTCGGCCAATCAGCTGCTCCTGCTCCTTCAGCTGACACACACACACACACACACACACACACACACAGACATCTGTCAATCAAACGATCACATGCTACACACACACGCACACAGCGAGTCTATCGGCTCCTCCATCGCGGCGTTACAGTGAGGACATCAAAGCATGCTATCAGGATCAAATCTGACAAGCGGGACGAGATAGCGGGCCCCCGCTGCAGGATTAGGGGTGGGGGGGAGGGCTGATGAGAGATATACTCTTATGTGCATGACAGATATTAAACTGGGATTAAGAGGATTAATTTAACACCATAATTGGCGGGGAAACTTTTTCATCAGATTGATTTAACTTTTCTAAGAGATATCAAAATGTGCTAAGATTTAATTTTCCGACAGATGAACGTTCGGTAAATTGCCATGCTTCTGGTATACATCCCTTTGGCGAGTTAAGAGTAGCAATAAAACCTTTACATTCCTGATTAATGCAAATTTGAGACCTTTTTGAAAACATTTTGCCCCGCTGGGATTAAAATATAATTAAGGCAGCGTTTCTGAAGAGCACATTCTGATGGAAACTAATTGACTTTGGAAGCTCGAGGCCTGACGGAAAAGTTCGACTGAGAAGAGAGATAAAGACAAAGCCGCTCTCTCGCCATAAAGAGATGGATGTCATGTGGAGCAGACGAGATGACCTCTGTAACCCCTAACGATGACTCCTCACATTTATTCTCGGGATCAAAAAACAGTCTGTGCAACGTTTCTCAGAGAAGAGTTTAGTCTTTTACAAAGGGTGAAAAGTGCACTTGCAGAAAATGATCTAAAAACATAACATGTGAGAGTCTCCCAGAAACCAAACCTTGGGCAAAATAAAGTTTGGCCATTAAAATGCACCACGGATGCTTTGTCATATTCTGGCAAGACTCTAGGCTATACCACACAGACCCAAAAAGGAAACATGGATATTTGCTTTTTGAGTTTTAAGTGAAAGGTGGTGGAGTGTACTGATAGGGTGTGACCCTAGCAGAGGCTCTAGCCAGGCTCTTGGCAGTGTGTGTGTGTCCATATGTGTGTGTGTGTGTATGTGTGTGAGAGAGAGAGAGAGAGAGAGAGAGAGATCCTGACACCCCAGCCTCACTGGTTGGTGCCCACAGTACCAGGCTCTTGGCAGACTGGAGTCTGGTCCTCAGCTGGTCCCTGTCGGCCTCCAGAGCGGCCTCTCTGTTGCGGCTGCCCCGTGCCCAGCTCAGCTGCTCCTGCTGCTGCTCCTGCTCCTGGGCCAGCTCAGCCCGCAGGGCACGGCACGCATCCGCCTGCTCCTTCAGCTGCCCAACAGGAGAGAGGCAGGGAGAGAGGGAGAGAGAGGAGATAGGGAGAGAGAAAGAGAGAGGAGAGAGGGAGAGGGGGAGTGAGGAGACAGGGAGAGAGAAAGAGAGAGGAGAGAGGGAGAGGGGGAGTGAGGAGACAGGGAGAGAGAAAGAGAGAGGAGAGAGGGAGAGGGGGAGTGAGGAGACAGGGAGAGAGAAAGAAAGAGGAGAGAGGGAGAGAGGAGACAGGGAGAGAGAAAGAGAGAGGGAGAGGGAGAGAGAAAGAGAGAGGAGAGAGGGAGAGAGAAAGTTACAGAGAGGCCGCAAAGGTCCCTAAACTAAAAGCTAAAAACTTAAAGTTGCATAAGTTCATGAGGTAAGGATTTTTACTGACTTTTACAGACTTCACAGAGAACTTGGAAATACTTGTTTCATTTGTGCCAAAATCAAATCAAAGAAACAAACATTACAGTACAAAATACAAAACTAGATTTACGTAGTGATTTTGTATCACTATGTCTGTGTATGCGTATGTGTGTGTGTGTGTGCGTGTGTGTATATGTTAATTTCGTTGTACATTTCGTTTATTTGTGACAATGACAAATAAAGATATTCTTCTATTCTATGTATGTGTGTGTGTGTGTGTGTGTGTGTGTACAAGTGAGTAGTACATTTCACACCAGCTCCATCCAGGCTTTCTGCACTGTGAGACAGATATGTGTAATAGAGGCTCTGTGGAGGGTGCAGTGTGTGTGTGTGTGTGTGTGTGTGTGTGGTACCTGGAGCTGCAGGCTGTCCTGTGCCTCTGTGCTGCGGCCCAGCTCCACCTCCAGCCTGAGGGCCTCCTCGCGCTGCTTCACCCCCTCCTGCTGCGCATCCAGCAGGGCCTGCCTACCCTCCGCCACCTCCCCCTCCAGACGCTCCACCTGGCTCCTGCAGGAGTAAGTAAGTAAGTTAATCATTTTAATTTGTATAGCACATTTCCATCCATGGCTGTTAGAAGCAAGTCCGAAAGCATGTATGACTCTCAAGGTCTGCTGCAGTTAAAAATGAATTAATAAAAAATAATTTAGCTATTGTTTTTAGCTGAAAAAGCTGCCCTTCACAACAACATTGACTTGTTTGTCAAATTTTAATTCCGGATCAAAAAGCACTCCAAGATTTCTGACCTGCCATGTTATAGATGGGATAAGAGGGCCCAGGATTCCCCTCAGGCCTCCAGTTTGCTTGGGAGGTCGACACAGAATAACCTCAGTCTTAGTGGCATTTAACTGCAGACAACTGTGAGCCATCCAGGTTTTTATATCCATGATACAGTCATTGAGCCTTGTAATAGAGCACTGACCACCGAGGGACAAAGGTAGATAAAATTGCAGATCATCTGCATAGCAATGAAAAGAGACATTATGTTTACGAATAATCTGACCTAGCAGAAGCATGTACAGAGAGAAAAGGGGGCCAAAATAGACACAACTTTTTCAAAAACTCTGCTAAAAAATGGCAATGGTTTTGAGATTGGCAGATAGTTACTTAAAACACTAACCTCTAAATTATGTTTCTTTAAAGGAGAATTCCGGTGTGATATTGACCTAAAGTGTGTTGAAACATGATACCGAGTGTGAACATATGTCTCATAGCCCATCTCGCCTTGTCCCCTGCACTACAAAATCTGGCGCTAGTTAGCCGATGCTACCAACAGCTTTTTCAATGGTGGTGCTTCGGCATCGGGCTAGCCATGCAAATAAATCACTGTTTTACACCAAACAGTGTAAATGTATCTCCACACTTAATTGGTAGACTTCCGAGGGCCCTGACATTTAAAACGAGACATTGAGAACTTTGAAAAAGCACTGGTAGTTTACTTACAAGACGATTTATACAGACAGTATCTTCACGAAGTTTAGCGTTTGCAGCCATCTTGAATTTAGTCTTGATAAGTCGAGCGACGAGTATGAATAATTCAGTGGAAATGCATGGATTCCAGTTGCTGCTACTGGAAGAAACTGGAATCCATGCATTTCCATGAAATTATTTTTGGAATCTGATCCCTTATCATACCTGTTCATTCTTACTGCCGCCGACTTTATCGCGACTAAATTCAAGATGGTTGCAAATGCTAAACTTCGTGAAGATACTGTCTGTATAAATCGTCTTGTAAGTAAACTACCAGTGCTTTTTCAAAGTTCTCAATGTCTCGTTTTAAATGTCAGGGCCCTCGGAAGTCTACTAATGAAGTCTAATACGATCGAACATCGTAGGCGATTGCATCAAAGACTTCCTAAAAATACAAAAGCAGGAGTCTGAGCACAGATATCAGCACTTTACTGTAAGTAATCAGCGATCCCTAATGTTACTCATTCTCTGAATTTCAGACAGACAGACACACGCAGAGAAAGTTGGAAAAATCATCAATGGCACTCTCCTGTGCTTCATAAATCAAAGGGAATTAAACATTTCTCAATCTGACCATGTCAGGCGAGACACATGAGTGTGACAGTGGTGTGGGCGGAAGGTGTTGCCTTTAATTTGCCCAGACAGGCATTAACATTTAATGAGACGGCCGAGTGAGCGACCGTGTGTGTGTCTGTGTCTGTCTACGTGTACGTGTGTGTGTGTGTGTGTGTGTGAGTATGTGTAGGTTTCTGGTGGGCGATGCAGATGACACAGCTGACGGGCGTATCGGGGGCAGGCAGGCGGGCCTCAGCTGGAGAGTGAGTGAGCGATGGAGCAGGCAGGAGCAGGAAGGCTGGGCGGTGAGGCGGAGGGGTCCGGGCAGCTCTCTCAGCCTCCGTCTGGGAGGAGAGTGGAGGGGAGGTGGCCACAGCCTGTTTAATGCCAGGGGAAGCAGCTAATCGAATATACAGCGAGTTCAGTGGCTCTGCTGAAACATTAACTCCCCTGACCACAGTGGCGTGTGAAGCCACTCAGTGAGGCCACTCGCTCTCTCTCGTTAACACACACACACACACACACACTCAAGGTCAAGTCGGGAGGACAAGGGGAAAAAAGTAAAGTGGGAGTGACAACGCAGCCATCAGGACAATGACCTACTCCCTAGAGAGTGTGTGAAAGACACGCAGAG